>NW_022987218.1:36173-43135 GCF_010094035.1 Trematosphaeria pertusa | reverse complement strand
GGTTAATTTTCGTTGATTTTCGTTGCCAAGAGAAGGTAACTAGCTCGCTTATGTAACTAGCTCGCTTATAAAGTACGTTAGAGAACCTACTAGCTAGTTATTTAAACTAATATTATTATCGCGAATCGCCTATTTAATAACATAATATAATAACTAATAAGAATTAGAATAATAACTTTAAATAGAAGCTAGCCTAGCTACGCTAGAGCTTTATAATATCTAGGTTATTAGCTATAGATAGCTTTTATACACTCTCTACCTCTAGAAAAAAGCTCTAAGAGCTTTTTCTAGAAAAGCTAGATTAAATTATTAATAAATTAGTTAGCTAAATACTTATATACTAGGTACTTAAATAATAGATCTATATATATTACTAGATTACTACTAATATATATACTAAAGAAAATACTATATATAAAGAGTATTAGAATTTATAGTAGAAGAAAGCTACTACTTTAGTAAAGATTTAATAGCTATAAGCGTAACTATAATTCTACTCTAGAAGCTAAATACTATCTACTCTATTAACTTAATACGTAACGTATTTTATAACTTAAATACTATATATATATAAGTCTAGCGTATTACTACTAGATAACTCTATTCTAGGTTTTTATCTAACTACGTATACGCTTACTATACTACTAGTAACTAAGTAATATTTAGAGAGCTAAATAAGACTTTTTACTAAGTTTCTAGACTCTCTATTACTATTAGATAGTAAGATTATTACCTTTAAGTAATAGAGAGATAGCTTATAAAATAAGCTTTAAGCTAATTATAACTAGTATCTAGAAAAGATAGCTAAAGATACTAAGAAAACTATTATAGTCTATATACGTATATAAATAGAAGAAAATATATACTAGACTTTCTTTATAATTCTATATACTCTAAAAAATAGTAGTATATAGATTTCTTATAAATATATACTTAATTAGCTAGAGAGAAGCTATATAGACTTCTATAAGAGACTAAATATCTACTATAATTTCTAGAAGCTATATTACTAAAATACTACTAACTTTATACGCTTCTAGATTAATTTCTTCTACCTAGCGTAGAAGTACTAGCTTCTAATAAACTAATAGGTAGAGAAGCTTTATAAAAAGCTTTTAGTAAGTCTATATACGTAGATAGATATCTACTAATATTAGTATACTTATAATTATAATTAATATATATATCTTACTTAAGACCTTACTAGAAAGCTTATCTAAGAAGAAGCTTATATATCTAGAAAGATTAAAAAGCGTAACGTACTTATATTAACGCTATAATAGTCTAGTTTAGAAATTTACTTTAGGTTATATAACCTTAGATTACGTAATCTTATTACGTAATATAGCCTAGCGTCTTAGTACTTAGCACCTCTATATATAGAGCTTCTTAGAGTATTCTTCTACTTCTTATCTTTAGATAGCTAAATTTAACTTAATCTACTCTACTTATCGCTCTTATTCTTATAGCTTATAGAGACTATATTACTCGTAATTAACTTATCTAGCTAGGTGTTCTAGAGCGTACGTATAGTAGTAGAGACCGTAAAGCTAGCTCTTATATTATCTAAAGGTTAATACCTCTTTAGCTAGAGATAGTAGTATAATATTAGGCTAAACTAAGTAGCCTTATAAGAAGCGTTTACTAATAGCTATACTAAGAATTAGAGCTATAAGAGCCTAGTTACTTACTCTAAGAATCTATTAATATATTAATTAATTACTTCTCTCTAGCGCTATATAAGACTACTAGTAAATCTAGTAGATAGTAGAAAAGATACTACTAGTAGTAAACTAAAGAGAGCTATAAGAGCTCTACGTATAGAAGAACTTCTATAGAACTTCTATATATAAAAACTCTTTCTTATTTTAAAAATTAATAATTCTCTACTCTACTAGCAGAGCTAATAATTAGCTACTATACTAATAGTATATACCTCTACTTCTTAAATAAGAAGCTATACCTAAGTTAAACTACTTAAACACTATAGGTAAACTCTTATAAAGTAACTCTAGTAGTAAGACTCTAGTTATATAGTATCTCTTTACCTTTATAATTCTTAAATTCTAGGTAGAGAACCTGCTAGCTAGTTACTTAAACTAATATTATTATTACGAATTACCTATTTAATAACATAATATAATAACTAATAAGAATTAGAATATTAACTTTAAATAGAAGCTAGCACGGCTACGCTAGAGCTTAGTAATACCTAGCTTATTAGTAGTAGATAGCTCTTACACTCTCTCTACCTTTAGAAAGAAGCTCTAAAAGCTTTTCTTAAAAAAGCTAAGTAAAATTATTAATAAATTAGTTAGGTAACTACTTATATACTAGATACTTAAATAATAGACTTATAGATATTACTAGATTACTACTAACGTATTTACTAAAGAAGATACTATATATAGAGAGTATTAGAATTTATAGTAGAAAAAAGCTACTACTTTAGTAAAGATTTAATAGCTATAAGCATAACTATAATTCTACTCTAGAAGCTAAAAGCTACCTACTCTATTAACTTAACGTATAATACGCTTTATAAATTAGATACTATATATATATAAAACTAGCGCGTTACTACTAGATAACTTAATTCTAGATTCTTATCTAACTACGTATACGTCTACTATACTACTAGTAACTAAGTAATATTTAGAAAGCTAAATAAGACTTTCTACTAAGTTTCTAGACTCTCTATTACTATTAGATAGTAAGGTTATTACCTTTAAGTAATAAAGAAATAGCTTATAAGATAAGCTTTAAGCTAATTATAACTAGTACCTAGAAAAGATAGCTAAGAATACTAAGAAAACTATTATAGTATATATACGTATATAAATAAAGAAAGATACGTACTAGACTCTTTTTATAATTCTACGTTTTCTAAGAAATAGTAGTATGTAGATTTCTTATAAATATATACTTAATTAGCTAGAGAGAAGCTATATAGACCTATATAAGAGGCTAAACGTCTACTATAATTTCTAGAAGCTATATTACTAAAATACTACTAACTTTGCGTACTTCTAGGTTAATTTCTTCTATCTAGCATAGAAGCGCTAGCTTTCTATAGACTAATAGGTAGAGAAGCTTTATAAGAAGCTTTTAGTAAACCTACGTACGTAGATAGGTATCTACTAATATTAGTATACCTATAATTATAATTAATATATAGATCTTACTTAAGACCTTACTAGAGAGCTTACCTAAAAAGAAGCTTATATAACTAGAAAGGTTAAAAAATATAACGCGCTTACGTTAACGCTATATTATACGTCTACTACTCTACTAGGTATTCTACTAACCTCTAATAAAGCTCTAGTAATTAGAAAGCTAGTTACCTACTTTTAATACTAGTAACCTAGCTATATAAGCTATAATTACCTAAGCGTCTCTACTACGTAGAAAGCTATTAAGAACGTTAATTTAGAAAAGAAGCCTATAGAGCCTATAGAGCTATAAGTACCTAAGAATAATATGTTAGAATATAAATCTAATAATTTAGAAAAAGCCTAGCTCTAGAAGAAGTCTTCTTTCTAGAGCTATCTACTAGAGTAATAAATCTACGTAAAAAGCTATTTAGTAGTTCTATATTTACTCTACTCTACTAAATATTTATAAATAGTCTTATAATTAAGCTTAGAGGTTTAATTAATACTAGAGTAGGTAGCTACGTTCTAGTATACCTAAAGTACCTTTAGACTCTTAGAAAAAACCTCTACGTTAAGCTATTACGTATAGAACCTATCTCTTTTACTAGATATAATAGATAATCTAATAGCTAGATAGATAAATACTTTAAAGCTAATTTAGTACTAGAAAGCTACTAAATACGCACCTACTTTATATATTATAATACTAGCTACTATAATATAATAATTAGTTATAAGCTACTTAAAGAAGTTAATATTTAGGTTAACTATAAGTAGCGCGTACTAATATAGCTAGATACTAATTAATTAATTAATTATAAACGCGACGCGTTTATCTCTATATAATCTCTTTAATCTACTACTAAAGCTTAAGTAGCTTACTAAGCTAATACTAATTATTATAACGCCTTAATATTAGTAGTAAAAAAGCTAAAAGTAATATAATAAGAGAAGAGAGAATTATAACGCTAGAAGCTTTAAGAAAACCTACGTAAAATAGATAGGTAGCTTAAGAATCTTAACTCGCCTACTAGGTTACCTTATAAGCTAAAAAAGCTACCTATTTTATAAAAAACATACTTAAAGGCTAGACTTAATATTAATATAATTAGCGTAGCTATCTTTATAATTAACGTGTGTTAAAAAGATACTATAATTAGATACCTTAGTATCTATAAGGTTAATTAGCTTATTACTAATAGAAAGAAAACCTTTATTACTAATTATAAGAGCTAGCTCTATAGTCTCTACTACTATACGTACGCTCTAGAATACCTAGCTAGGTAAGTTAATTATAGGTAATATAGTCTCTATAAGCTATAAGAATAAGAGTAATAAGTAGAGTAGGTTAGATTAAATTTAGCTATCTAAAGGTAAGAAGTAGAAGAATACTCTAAGAGACTCTATATATAGAAATACTAAGTACTAAGACGCTAGGCTAGGTTACGTAATAAGATTATATAACCTAAGGTAAATCTCTAAACTAGACTATTATATTACTCTCTCTTATAGAGAGAGCTTATCTCTAAGCTCTAAAATACGTTTTTTTGGTCTTTTTTTTTCTAAAACTTTTATATTATACTCTTAACTATCTCTTTTAGCTTATAGTAGGTATATTTATATTAGTTTTAAACTAGAAGCGCTTTTATAGCTACTACCTTCTCTCTAGTTACTCTATTCTTATAGAGATTTAAACTAGAAGGCTTGTTTTTGTGTCTATAGGGCGGCTTTATTATAGACTCTCTTCTTAAATAATACTCTAAGCTTAGCAGAGTCTTAAATTACCTAGTAGCGTCTTTGCGTTACTCTTATGTCTTCTACTCTTATAGGTTTTAAATTCTTTACTATCTTCTCTAAAGTCTTCTTCTTTTTATACGCTTTAATCTAAGTATCTAATTATAATAGTAGCTCTAGCTTATCTAGATATACTACGTAAAAGTCTTTTACCTTATAGAGAGCGTTAATAAAGCCTATAGTATTATACTAGGTAGAGTTAAGATTATAAGTAACCTATATAGCGTAGTATTAAAGGTAATTTTAATAAAGATAGCTATTTAGAATTTTATATACAGGCTATTCTAAATTACTATTAACTTTAATAGGTAGCTACTTAGGCTCTACCTACTCTAGTAATAGCTCTAAGACCTTTCTTAGCTAATTAGTATAAAAGACGTTATGTATATGTATATATGTAGGTAGCTAGAGCTAGAAGAAGTAACTCTTTATAGTAATAATTAGGTAAGAGCTATATATCTATTAATTAAGCTTTATACTAGGCTAATCTATTAAAAAGCTATAAGGTTTAATATAGATAAGATTACCTATAGTAAAATTAGACTCTTAATACTTCTTATTTACTTAAAGTATCTACCTAGCTTACGCTTTCGTAATATTACTTTATGTAATTTTAGTAGCTTTTTTTATAGTATTATATTACTTCTTAGTAAAATTCTAAGCTTTCTAGTGTAAGAGATGCTTATGTAGAGTAGAGGCTTTTATTATATACTTCTTCTAATTCTAGTAGTATATTAGCTAGTATCTAAATTTAATTTTATACGCTATTAGTTCTATAGTTTTATATAGTAACGTAGCTTATATCTAGTCTATATAGAGTAGAAGGTCTAACTAATTATTCTAGTAGTAGTTAATAAATAGATATAGATACTAATTAAGATATTAATTAATAATCTTTATATTTCTATTAGTTTATAAGTAGTATATAGTAGAAAGCTTCTACTTAATTTCTATAAGCTAATAAAGCTTATCTATAAAGGTAGAGGTAAACTATAGGCTATAATCTAATATAATAAATCTAGAAGAACTATATATACGCTAGATATATTAGTAATATAGCTCTACTATACGTTAAGCTATAATTTTCTTATAGTAGAGTAGAGAAAAGCTCTATTTACTTAGCTAATTTATAATAATGTATATATAGTTAAATTCTTTCTTATTAGAGAGAAAGCTCTTAAAATTTATAGAGACGTTCTACTATACTCTCTTAGAGATAGGTAGAGGCTTTAGAAGACCTAGCGTCTTATTCTATAGAGTATAGCTCTAGTAGTAAGCCTTATATACTACTATATACGTATTAATATCTTTTTATATATCTAGCTAGTAATATTAATTTTATAGTAACTAGATAGTCTTCTAGTACTCTAAGTAGGTAGTTACCTAAGTAGTATATAGTGTGTATATTAAATATATTTATAAGTAGTTAATAGTAGAGACTATTAATTAATTCTAATAGGTTAATAAGCTAGCTTCTATTTTCTAGGCGAAGCCTAATATAGTAGCTTTCTCTTAAGCTAGCTATAAAGAGTTATCTAATTAGTTAGTAGTAATAACCTAATTAATTATAGTATATAGATTCTTAGTAGAGAGTACCTCTATAAACGTATTAGTAGTAGTAATTTCTATAGTACTACTAGCTAATCTCTAGGTAGCTAGAACTAATAACTTACCTAATAATTACTTAATAGCTAAGAAGCTAATTTACTTCTTACTTAGAAAAGCTCTTATATAAGTAGCGTAATTCTTCTTCTTTTAAGTCTTAAGCTCTTCTTACTTTTATAATAACGCGTCTACTACTATATTAGCTAAACCTAGTTAATAAGTAAGCTTAAGATTATAGTTAGTAATATTATTTATCTAGTAGATCTACCTAGTAGTAAGTTTCTACTTAGTAGTAAAATACTCTAAGGCTTAGTAGTTAGTTAATACTATAAAAGGCTCTAGATCTTATAAGCTAATTAGCTAGCTTCTCTACTCTTATATACTAAGAATAACTACTAGTATTTCTTT
>NW_022987218.1:32894-35753 GCF_010094035.1 Trematosphaeria pertusa | reverse complement strand
CTATATAGAAATTATCTAGCAAGCTATATAATACCTTATTAATATATTACTAAAAGGTAGTAGAGCTATTATAGAGGCTAAAGAGTAGAACTTAATACTTATAGTTACTATACTATATGTAGAAAGATGTTAGGTTCTTTACTAACTTATTTAGCTAGATTTAGTAGAAAGCTTACCTTACGTCTAACTTAGTAAAGACCTTAGCGCGCAATAGGCGTATAAGCGTTTTTTAGATAAGAGAGATAGAATAGGCGGTTTTTTTTGTAATAGTATTAAGCTTTTAATAGTTAACGTAGAACCTCTATTCTCTACCTAGCTTTTTAGTAAATAGAACTAGTAACGCGTATAACGTATTACTATAAATAATAAAGCTATAATAAAGGTAGTTCTCTAGGTAATTCTATACTAACTATAGATACTCTAGTAATATACTATAAAGAGAACTATTTATTAAGGTATTTTCTACTATAAGCTTAATATTGTAATTTATGCTTTCTTTATATAGTAGTAGAGTATTAGAATTCTTTTTTAAGAAATAGGCTATAGTTACGCTAGTATATTCTAGAGATAGAAGCTTTTTAGTAACTAGTTAGTAGAGTTTCTTCTCTAGATTAGTAACTAGAGTTTTCTTTCTATTAGTAATAAGCTAATTAATCTTATAGATACTAAGGTACCTAATTATAGTATTTTTTTAACGCGCGTTAATTATAAAGATAGCTACGCTAATTATATTAACGTTAAGTCTAGTCTTTAAGCATATTTTCTACAAAATAGGTAGCTTTTTTAGCTTACAGAGTAACCTAGCAGGCAGGTTAAGATTCTTAAGCTACCTATCTATCTTGCGTAGGTTTTTTTAAAGCTTCTAGTATTATAATTCTCTCTTTTCTTATTATATTACTCTTAGCTTTTCTACTACTAATATTAGAGTATTATAGTAATTAGTATTAGCTTAGTAAGCTACTTAAGCTTTAGTAGTAGATTAAGAAGATTATATAGAGATAAACGCGTTATATTTATAATTAATTAATTAATTAGTATTTAGCTATATTAGTACGCGCTACTTATAGTTAACCTAAACGTTAACTTTCTTAAGTAGCTTATAACTAATTATTATATTATAGTAGCTAGTATTATAATATATAAAGTAAGTATAGATTTAGTAGCTTTCTAGTACTAAATTAGCTTTAAAGTATTTATCTATCTAGCTATTAGGTTATCTATTATATCTAGTAAGAGAGATAAGTTCTATACGTAATAGCTTAACGTAGAGGTTTTTTCTAAAAGTTTAAAGGTACTTTAGGTGTACTAAGACGTAGCTACCTACTTTTATATTAATTAAGCCTCTAAGCTTAATTATAAGAATATTTATAGATATTTAGTAGAGTAGAGTAAACGTAGAACTACTAAATAGCTTTTTATATAGGTTTATTACTCTAGTAGATAGCTCTAGAGAGAAGACTTTTTCTAAAGCTAGGCTTTTTCTAAATTATTAAATTTATATTCTAACGTGTTATTCTTAGGTGCTTATAGCTTTATAGGCTCTATAGACTTCTTCTCTAGATTAACATTCTTAATAGCTTTCTACGCAGTAGAAGCTCTAGAGTAATTATAGCTTAGGTAGCTAGGTTAGTAGTATTAAAAATAGGTAACTAGCTTCTAGATTACTAAGGCTTTATTAGGTGCTAAAAAATCTAGAAGAGCTAGAGGCGTATATTATAGTATTAACGTAATTATATTACGCTTTTTAGCCTTTCTAGTAGTAACGCGTACTTTTTCTAGAGTAAGCTCTTAAGTAAGATCTTAAGTAAGATCTATATAGTAATTATAGTTATTAATATATTAATACTAGTATATATCTAACTACGTATATATAGTCTCTAGTAGCTTCTTATAAAATTTCTCTATCTATTAATCTACTAGAAGCTAATACTTCTATACAAAGTAGAAGAAATTATTCTAGAAGTAGATAAAATTAGTAGTACTTTAGTAATAAAGCTTTTAGAAGTTATAGTAAGCGTTTAGCCTCTTATATAGGTCTCTATAGCTTCTCTCTAGCTAATTAAGAATATAATTATAAAAAACTACTATGCTACTATTCTTAATTATTTATAGTATTACTAATAAAGTCTAGTACGCGTCTTCTTTAGTTTACATATAGATATAGGTAATAATAGTTTTCTTAGTATTCTCTAGCGTATCTCTAGTATACTAATTCTAGTTTACTTAAAGTTTATTATATAAGCTATCTTTCTACTACTTAAAGGTAATACTCTTACTATCTAATAGTAATAGTAGATCTAGAAACTTAGTAGAGCGTGTTAATTAGCTTTTCTACGCTTATAACGCTAGAGGTATAGCTAGCTAGTATATAGAGAGGTAAGAATCTAAGATTAAATTCTCTAGTAGTAGTACGCTTAAATTATGTATAATTAGTATTATAGAGAAACGCGTTACACGTTAAACTATTATACGCTAAACTAGCGTAGTAAATAGTATTTAGTCTCTAGAGTAGGTTAATTACGCTTATAGTTACTAGATTTTAGCGTCTTTTTTAGCTAGAGTAGTAGTCTATTTTTGATTTTTTGCGTATATGTTATTTTTTTTAGTAAGAGTGTTAGTGGTAATCTAGTAGTATATATAGATTTATTATTTATATACCTATTATATATATAATTAGCTAACTATTTTATTAATAATTTTAGCTAGCGTTTCTAGAAAGAGCTCTTAAAGCTCTTTAGTAGAGGTAAAGAGTATAAATAAACCTAAGACTAATAATAGCTCTAGTATTACTAAGCTCTAGTAGAGCCTTATAAGCTTCTAGTTAAAGTTATTATTCTAATTCTTATTAGTTATTACGTT
>NW_022987218.1:28326-30731 GCF_010094035.1 Trematosphaeria pertusa | reverse complement strand
ACCTATCTAGTAGTAAGTTTCTACTTAGTAGCAAAGTACTCTAAGACTTAGTAGTTAGTTAATACTATAAAAGGCTCTAGATCTTATAAGCTAATTAACTAGCTTCTCTACTTTTATATGCTAAGGATAACTACTAGTATTTCTTTATTATAAATACTATAGTTTATCTAGATAGTATTTATTATCTTGCTAAAGAAAGCTACTAGTCTCTAGATACTATCTTCTTAAAGCTATAAAAGAACTCTAGTAACTACACTATTTAATACGTTTGTTTCTACTCTTATATAGTAATAGAGAGAGTAATAAGCTAGTATAGTATTAGATAGTATAAGATTCTTAACTTACTAAAATACTACAAGCTTAATTTCTCTAAAGATATGCTATACTCTCTATTTTAGTAGCTTAATAAGAGGGCGAACAATCTAGCCGTAATTCTTTAAGAAGGCTTAGTAGAAATTACAGAAACCTAGAAATAATTAAAGGCTTTTAAGAGTTATAGGTATAGGCTAATTCTAGATAGTAGTAACCTTCTTAGAGTTCTTCTAGATTCTATTAGTACTTATAATTAATTCTAGAAACTTAGTACTTTTAATAGTAAATTTAGATTTCTTAATATCTACTTATAACCTAGCTTTATATAACTAATTAAGTATCTAGATAATATAGGCTTTATACTTAAGCGAATTCTCTAAGTAAATAAGAATATTATTAATATATGCTATATAGAAATTATCTAGCAAGCTATATAATACCTTATTAATATATTACTAAAAGGTAGTAGAGCTATTATAGAGGCTAAAGAGTAGAACTTAATACTTATAGTTACTATACTATATGTAGAAAGATGTTAGGTTCTTTACTAACTTATTTAGCTAGATTTAGTAGAAAGCTTACCTTACGTCTAACTTAGTAAAGACCTTAGCGCGCAATAGGCGTATAAGCGTTTTTTAGATAAGAGAGATAGAATAGGCGGTTTTTTTTGTAATAGTATTAAGCTTTTAATAGTTAACGTAGAACCTCTATTCTCTACCTAGCTTTTTAGTAAATAGAACTAGTAACGCGTATAACGTATTACTATAAATAATAAAGCTATAATAAAGGTAGTTCTCTAGGTAATTCTATACTAACTATAGATACTCTAGTAATATACTATAAAGAGAACTATTTATTAAGGTATTTTCTACTATAAGCTTGATATTGTAATTTATGCTTTCTTTATATAGTAGTAGTGTATTAGAATTCTTTTTTAAGAAATAGGCTATAGTTACGCTAGTATATTCTAGAGATAGAAGCTTTTTAGTAACTAGTTAGCGAAGTTTCTTCTCTAGATTAGTAACTAGAGTTTTCTTTCTATTAGTAATAAGCTAATTAACCTTATAGATACTAAGGTGTCTAATTATAGTGTTTTTTTAACGCGCGTTAATTATAAAGGTAGCTACGCTAATTATATTAATGTTAAGCCTAGTCTTTAAGTATATTTTCCGCGAAATAGGTAGCTTTTTTAGCTTATAGAGTAATCTAGTAGGCGAGTTAAGATTTTTAAGCTATCTATCTATTTTGCGTAGGTTTTCTTAAAGCTTCTAGCGTTATAATTCTCTCTTCTCTTATTATATTACTCTTAGCTTTTCTACTACTAATATTAGAGCGTCGCGGTAATTAGTATTAGCTTAGTAAGCTACTTAAGCTTTAGTAGTAGATTAAAAGAATTATATAGAGATAAACACGTCGCGTTTATAATTAATTAATTAATTAGTATCTAGCTATATTAGTGCGCGCTACTTATAGTTAACCTAAACGTTAACTTCTTTAAGTAACTTATAACTAATTATTACGTTATAGTAGCTAGTATTATAATATATAAAGTAAGTATAAATTTAGTAGCTTTCTAGTACTAGATTAGCTTTAAAATACTTATCTACTTAGCTATTAGGTTATCTATTATACCTAGTAAGAGGGATTAGTTTTATACGCGATAGCTTAACATAGAGGTTTTTTCTAAAAGTTTAAAGGTGCTTTAGGTATACTAAGACGTAGCTACCTACTTCTATATTAATTAAGCCTCTAAGCTTAATTATAAGACTATTTATAGAGATTTAGTAGAGTAGAGTAAATGTAGAACTACTAAATAGCTTTTTATATAGGTTAATTACTCTAGTAGATAGCTCTAGAGAGAAGACTTCTTCTAGAGCTAGGCTTTTTCTAAATTATTAGATTTATATTCTAACGTGTTATTCTTAGGTACTTATAGCTCTACAAGCTTTAAGAGCTCTAAGAGCTCTTCTAGAGTAGTGTTCTTAATAGCTTTCTACGCAGTAGAAGCTCTAGAGTAATTACAGCTTAAGTAGCTAGGTTAGTAGTATTAAAAATAGGTAACTAGCTTCTAGATTACTAGAGCTTTATTAGGT
>NW_022987218.1:24969-26898 GCF_010094035.1 Trematosphaeria pertusa | reverse complement strand
TTAATAGCTCTCTTTAGCTTAGTACTAGTATCTTTCTACTACTAACTAGATCTGCTAGTAGTCTTATATAGTACTAAAGAGATAAGTAATTAAAGCTCTTATAGCTATAATTCTCTAGGTAAGTAACTAGGCTCTTATAGCTCTAATTCTTAGTATTAGCTATTAGTAAACGCTTCTTAATAAGGCTACTTAGTTTAGCTAGATATTATACTACCGTCTCTAGCTAAAGAGGTATTAACCTTTAGATAATATAAGAGCTAGGTTTGTAGTCTCTACTACTATAAGCATCTCTAAATACCTAGCTAGGTAAGTTAGCTATAGGTAGCACTATCTCTACAAGCTGTAAGAATAAGAGGTGCTAGCAGAGTAGGTTAGGTTAAATTTAGCTATCTAAAGGTAAGAAGTAGAAGGCTACTCTAAGAGGCTCTATATATAGAGGTGCTAAGCGCTAAGGCGCTAGGCTAGGTTACGTAATAGAATTACGTAACCTAAGGTTATATAACCTAAGGTAAATTCTAAACTAGACTATTATATTACTCTCTCTTATAGAGAGAGCTTATCTCTAAGCTCTAAAATACGCCTTCTAGGTCTTTCTTCTTCTAAAACTTCTATATTATACTCTTAACTATCTCTTTTAGCTTATAGTAAGTATATTTATGTTAGTTTTAAACTAGAAGCGCTTTTATAGCTACTACCTTCTCTCTAGTTACTTTATTCTTATAGAGATTTAAGCTAGAAGGCTTGTTTCTACGTCTGTAGAGCAGCTTTATTATAGGCTCTCTTTTTAGTAGCGCCTTTACGTTACTCTTATATCTTCTACTCTTATAGGTTTTAAATTCTCTACTATCTTCTCTAGAGTCTTCTCTTTTTTATACGCCTTAATCTAAGCATCTAATTATAATAGTAGCTCTAGCTTATCTAGGTATACTACGTAAAAGTCTCTTACCTTATAGAGAGCGTTAATAAAGCCTATAGTATTATACTAGGTAGAGTTAGAATTATAGGTAACCTATGTAGTGTGGTATTAAAGGTGATTTTAATAAAGATAGCTATCTAGAATTTTATATATAGGCTATTCTAGATTACTATTAACTTTAATAGATAGCTACTTAGGCTCTACCTACTCTAGCAACAGCTCTAAGGCTTTTCTTAACTAATTAGCGTAGAAAATATTATACATACGTATATATACAGGTAGCTAGAGCTAGAAGAAGTAACTCTTTATAGTAATAATTAGGTAAGAGCTATATATCTATTAATCTAGCTTTATACTAGACTAATCTATTAAAAAGCTATAAGGTTTAATATAGATAAGGTTACCTACTATAAAATTAGATTCTTAGCGCTTTTTATTTACTTAGAGCGCCTGCCTAGCTTATACTTTCGCGATATTACTTTATGCGATTTTAGTAGCTTTTTCTACAGCGTTATATTACTTCTTAGTAAAATTCTAAGCTTTCTAGCGTAAGAAATACTTATATAGAGTAGAGGCTTTTATTATACGCTTCTTCTAATTCTAATAGTATATTAGCTAGTATCTAAATTTAATTTTATACGCTATTAGTTCTATAGTTTTATATAGTAACGTAGCTTATACCTAATCTATACAGAGTAGAAGGTCTAACTAATTATTCTAGTAGTAGTTAATAAATAGACACAGACGCTAATTAAGATATTAATTAATAATCTTTGTATTTCTATTAGTTTGTGGGTAGTATGTAGTAGAGAGCTTCTACTTAATTTCTATAAGCTAATAGAGCTTATCTATAAAGGTAGAGGTAAACTATAGACTATAATCTAATATAATAGATCTAGAAAGACTATATATACGCTAGATATATTAGTAATATAGCTCTACTATATGTTAAGCTATAATTTTCTTATAGTAGAGTAGAAAGAAGCTTTACTTACTTAGCTAATCTATAATAA
>NW_022987218.1:20191-22864 GCF_010094035.1 Trematosphaeria pertusa | reverse complement strand
AGCTTATAGAGTAACCTAGTAGGCGAGTTAAGATTCTTAAGCTACCTATCTATCTTACGTAGGTTTTCTTAAAGCTTCTAGTATTATAATTCTCTCTTCTCTTATTATATTACTCTTAGCTTTTCTACTACTAATATTAGGGCGTTATAGTAATTAGTATTAGCTTAGTAAGCTACTTAAGCTTTAGTAGTAGATTAAGAGAATTATATAGAGATAAACGCGTTATGTTTATAATTAATTAATTAATTAGTATCTAGCTATATTAGTGCGCGTTACTTATAGTTAACCTAAACGTTAACTTCTTTAAGTAGCTTATAACTAATTATTATGTTATAGTGGCTTGTATTATAATATATAAAGTAGGTATGTATTTAGTAGCTTTCTAGTACTAGATTAGCTTTAAAATACTTATCTACTTAGCTATTAGGTTACCTATTATACCTAGTAAGGGGGATTAGTTTTATACGCGATAGCTTAACGTAGAGGTTTTTTCTAAGAGTTTAAAGGTACTTTAGGTATACTAAAACGTAGCTACCTACTTTTATATTAATTAAGCCTCTAAGCTTAATTATAAGACTATTTATAGATATTTAGTAGAGTAGAGTAAACGTAGAACTACTAAATAGCTTTTTATATAAGTTTATTACTCTAGTAGATAGCTCTAGAAAGAAGACTTCTTCTAGAGCTAGGCTTTTTCTAAATTATTAGATTTATATTCTAACGTGTTATTCTTAGATACTTATAGCTTTATAGGCTCTATAGGCTTCTTCTCTAGATTAATATTTTTAATAGCTTTTTATGTAGTAGAAGCTCTAGAGTAATTATAGCTTAGGTAGCTAGGTTAGTAGTATTAAAAATAGGTAACTAGCTTCTAGATTACTAGAGCTTTATTAGATACTAAAAAATCTAGAAGAGCTAAGAGCGCGCGTTATAGTATTAACGTAATTATATTATACTTTTTAGCCTTTCTAGTAGTAACGCGTGCTTCTTCTAGAGTAAGCTCTTAAGTAAGGTCTTAAGTAAAGTCTATATAGTAATTATAGTTATTAATATATTAATACTAGTATATATCTAACTATATATATATAGTCTCTAGTAGCTTTTTATAAAATTTCTCTATCTATTAATCTACTAGAAGCTAACGCTTCTATATAAGGTAGAAGAAATTATTCTAGAAGTAGGTAAAATTAGTAGTACTTTAGTAATAAAGCTTTTAGAAGTTATAGTAAGCGTTTAGCCTCTTATATAAGTCTCTATAGCTTCTCTCTAGCTAATTAAGAATATAATTATAGAAATCTACTACGCTACTATTCTTAATTATTTATAGTATTACTAATAGAGTCTAGTATATATCTTTTTTAGTTTACGTATAGATATAGGTAATAATAGTTTTCTTAGTATTCTCTAGTATATCTCTAGTATACTAATTCTAGTTTACTTAAAGTTTATTATATAAGCTATCTCTCTACTACTTAAAGGTAACACTCTTACTATCTAATAGTAATAGTAGATCTATAATAGTCTAGTTTAGAATTTACCTTAGGTTATATAACCTTGAGTTACGTAATTCTATTATGTAACCTAGTCTAGCGCCTTAGTGCTTAGTACCTCTATATATAGAGCCTCTTAGAGTAGCCTTCTACTTCTTACCTTTAGATAGCTAAATTTAACCTAACCTACTCTACTAGCACCTCTTATTCTTATAGCTTATAGAGATAGTGCTACCTATAGCTAACTTACCTAGCTAGGTATTTAGAGACGCTTATAGTAGTAGAGACTATAAACCTAGCCCTTATATTATCTAAAGGTTAATACCTCTTTAGCTAGAGACGGTAGTATAATATCTAGCTAAACTAAGTAGCCTTATTAAGAAGCGTTTACTAATAGCTAATACTAAGAATTAGAGCTATAAGAGCCTAGTTACTTACCTAGAGAATTATAGCTATAAGAGCTTTAATTACTTATCTCTTTAGTACTATATAAGACTACTAGCAGATCTAGTTAGTAGTAGAAAGATACTAGTACTAAGCTAAAGAGAGCTATTAAGAGCTCTGTATATAGAAGAACTTCTATAGAACTTCTATGTATAGAAACCTCTCTCTCTCTTTTATAAATTATAAAAAACTAATAATTCTCTACTCTATTAGTAGAGCTAACAACCTGCTGCTCTACTAGTAGCTAATACCTCTCTGTACTACTAGCAGAGCTAACAACCTACTACCTTACTAGTAGCTAATACCTCTCTATACTACTAGTAGAACTAACAACTTACTACTCTACTAGTAGCTAAATACCTCTTCTCTTTACTTCTTTCTTAATTAAAAAGCTAAATAAATCTAAATACTATAGAAGAACTCTTGCAAAGCTAATCTAGAGGTAGAACCTTAGCTCTACAATATCTCTTTACTCTAATAGTTCTTAAATCTAGAGTAGCGAACCTACTAGTAGAATATACTAATTAATATTTCTATTATAAAAACTCTGTTTAATAATATAACGTAATAACTAATAAGAATTAGAATAATAACTTTAACTAGAAGCTTGCAAGGCTCTACTAGAGCTTAGTAATACTAGAGCTATTATTAGCCTTAGGTTTATTTATACTCTCTACCTCTACTAAAGAGCTTTAAGAGCTCTTTCTAGAAACGCTAGCTAAAATTATTAATAAAATAG
>NW_022987218.1:15510-17086 GCF_010094035.1 Trematosphaeria pertusa | reverse complement strand
TATAGAAGTAGAGAAGCTAGTTAATTAGCTTATAAGATCTAGAGCCTTTTATAGTATTAACTAACTACTAAGCCTTAGAGTACTTTGCTACTAAGTAGAAACTTACTACTAGGTAGGTCTACTAGGCGAACAATATTACTAACTATAACCTTAAGCTTACCTATTAACTAGGTTTAGCTAATATAGCAGCAGACGCGTTATTATAAAAGTAAGAAGAACTTAAGACCTAAAAGAAAAAGAATTATACTACCTATACAAGGGCTTTTCTAAGTAAGAAGTAAATTAGCCTCTTAGCTATTAAGTAATTATTAGGTAAGTTATTAGTTCTAGCTACCTAGAGATTAGCTAGTAGTATTGTAGAAATTACTACTACTAATATGTTTATAGAGGTACTCTCTACTAAGAATCTATATACTATAATTAATTAGGTTATTATAGCTAACTAATTAGATAACTCTCTATAGCTAGCTTAAGAAAAAGCTACTATATTAGGCTTCGCCTAGAAAATAGAAGATAGCTTATTAACCTATTAGAATTAATTAATAGTTTCTACTATTAATTACCTATAAACGTATTTAATACGCGCCGTATATACTACTTAGGTAACTACCTATCTAGAGCGCTAGAAAACTACCTAGTTACTATAAGATTAATATTACTAGCTAGGTATATAAGAAGACGTTAATACGTATATAGTAGTATATAAGGCTTACTACTAGAGCTATACTCTATAGAATAAAACGCTAGGTCTTCTAAAGCCTCTATCTATCTCTAAGAGAGCTTAGTAGAACGTCTTTATAAATTTTAAGAGCTTTCTCTCTAATAGAAAAGAATTTAACTACGTGTACGTTATTATAGATTAGCTAAGTAAGTAGAGCTTCTTTCTACTCTACTATAAGAAAATTATAGCTTAACGTATAGTAGAGCTATATTACTAATATATCTAGCGTATATATAGTTCTTCTAGGTCTATTATATTAGATTATAGCCTATAGTTTACCTCTACCTTTATAGATAAGCTCTATTAGCTTATAGAAATTAAGTAGAAGCTTTCTACTACGTACTACCTACAAACTAATAGAAATATAGAGATTATTAATTAATATCTTAATTAGCGTCTACGTCTATTTATTAACTACTACTACAATAATTAGTTAGACCTTCTACTCTATATAAATTAGGTATAAGCTATATTACCACATAAAACTATAGAACTAATAGCGTATAAAATTAAATTTAGATACTAGCTAATATACTACTAGAATTAGAAGAAGCGTATAATAAAAGCCTCTACTCTACGTAAGCGTCTATTACGCTAAGAAGCTTAGAATTTTGCTAAGAAGTAATACAACGCTATAGAAAAAGCTACTAAAATTACACAAAGTAATATTATAAAAGCGTAAGCTAGATAGACGCTCTAAGTAAATAAAAAGCGCTAAGAACCTAATTTTATAGTAGGCGACCTTGTCTATATTAAACCTCGTAGCTTTTTAACAAATTAACCTAGTATAAAGCTTAATTAATAGATATATAGCTCTTACCTAATTATTACTATAAAGAGTTACTTCTTCTAGCT
>NW_022987218.1:11527-13930 GCF_010094035.1 Trematosphaeria pertusa | reverse complement strand
GGCTAAGGTTCTACCTCTAAATTAGCTTTATAAGAGTTCTTCTATAGTATTTAAATTTATTTAGCTTTTTAATTAAGAAAGAAGTAAAGAGAGAAGGTATTTAGCTACTAGTAGAGTAGTAGGTTATTAGCTCTACTAGTAGTATAGAGAATTATTAGCTCTACTAGTAGAGTAGAAGATTATTAGTTTTTTATAATTTATAAAAGAGAGAAGAAGAAGGTTTCTATACGTAGAAGTTTAAAGAAGTTCTTCTATACATAGAGCTCTTAATAGCTCTCTTTAGCTTAGTACTAGTATCTTTCTACTACTAACTAGATCTACTAGTAGTCTTATATAGCGCTAAGAGGTAAGTAACTAGACTCTTATAGCTCTAATTCTTAGTATTAGCTATTAGTAAACGCTTCTTAACAAGGCTACTTAGTTTAGCTAGATATTATACTACTATCTCTAGCTAAAGAGGTATTAATCTTTAGATAATATAAGAGCTAGATTTGTAGTCTCTACTACTATAAGCGTTCTAGAATACCTAGCTAGATAAGTTAGCTATAGGTAGTACTATCTCTACAAGCTATAAGAATAGAGTACTAGTAGAGTAGGTTAGATTAAATTTAGCTATCTAAAGGTAAAAAGTTAAAAAAAGGCTCTAAGAGGCTCTATATATAGAGGTACTAAGCGCTAAGACGCTAGGTTAGGTTACGTAATAGAATTATGTAACCTAAGGTTATACAACCTAAGGTAAATCTCTAAACTAAACTATTATATTAATTATAAAGGTAGCTACGCTAATTATATTAACGTTAAGCCTAGCCTTTAAGTAAGTTTTCTATAAACTAAGTAGCTTTTTTAGCTTATAGAGTAACCTAGCAGGTAGGTTAAGATTTTTAAGCTACCTATCTATCTTATATAGGTTTTCTTAAAGCTTCTAGCGTTATAATTCTCTCTTCTCTTATTATATTACTCTTAGCTTTTCTACTACTAATATTAGAGCGTTATAATAATTAGTATTAGCTTAGTAAGCTACTTAAGCTTTAGTAGTAGATTAAGAGAATTATATAGAGATAAACGCGTTACGTTTATAATTAATTAATTAATTAGTATCTAGCTATATTAGTGCGCGCTACTTATAGTTAACCTAAATGTTAACTTCTTTAAGTAGCTTATAGCTAATTATTATATTATAGCAGCTAGTATTATAATATATAAAGTAAGTATAAATTTAGTAGCTTTCTAGTACTAGATTAGCTTTAAAATACTTATCTACTTAGCTATTAGGTTACCTATTATACTTAGCTAGAGGGATTAGTTCTATACGTAATAGCTTAACGTAGAGGTTTTTTCTAAAAGTTTAAAGATGCTTTAGATATACTAAGACGTAGCTACCTACTTCTATATTAATTAAGCCTCTAAGCTTAATTACAAGACTATTTATAGAGATTTAGTAGAGTAGAGTAAACGTAGAACTACTAAATAGCTTTTTATATAGATTAATTACTCTAGTAGATAGCTCTAGAGAGAAGACTTCTTCTAGAGCTAGACTTTTTCTAAATTATTAAATTTATATTCTAACGTATTATTCTTAGGTACTTATAGCTCTATAGGCTTTATAGACTTCTTCTCTAGATTAACGTTCTTAATAGCTTTCTAAATAGCAGAAGCTCTAGAGTAATTATAGCTTAGGTAGCTAGGTTAGTAGTATTAAAAATAGGTAACTAGCTTCTAGATTACTAGAGCTTTATTAAGTACTAGAAAACCTAGAAGAGCTAAGAGTACGCGTTATAGTATTAACGTAATATTATAAGCTATTCTTTTAACTAAGACTAAGGCTTACTTTTATAAAGAGAGATAAGAGGTATACTTTAGGCTAGAGTCTTTAGTAATAAAGAAGTAGAGGTAATAATACTATAAACTATAAGTTATAGTAGTAATTTAATAGATAAAGTAATAACTATAAGAAGCTATAGAGAGTAAGCTTCTTCTAGTTATATATATATACTGTCTTAGCTAGATTAGGTACTAAGACTTCTAGCTCTAGTAGATTACCTAGATTAGAGTTTAATCTCTTAGATTAGGTTCTAACCTCTCTAATCTATCTAATTCTTATTATATAACTCTAATTATTTCTATAATTCTATACGTATTCTCTTATTCTATAACTCTAGGCTTAGTCTACTATTTTCTCTATTCTAGCTAGTTAGCTCTATTTCTAATTCTATAATTATAATATATAATTACTTTATACTTTTTAGCCTTTCTAGCTATAACGCGTACTTCTTTAAAGGTAAGCTCTTAAGTAAGATCTTAAGTAAGATCTATATAGTAATTATAGTTATTAACGTATTAATATTAGTATATACCTAACTACGTATATATATTCTCTAGTAGCTTCTTATAAAACTTCTCTAC
>NW_022987218.1:5348-10337 GCF_010094035.1 Trematosphaeria pertusa | reverse complement strand
ACGTTAATAGATTCTTAGAGTAAGTAACTAGGCTCTTATAGCTCTAATTCTTAGTATTAGCTATTAGTAAACGCTTCTTAATAAGGCTACTTAGTTTAGCTAGATATTATACTACTATCTCTAGCTAAAGAGGTATTAACCTTTAGATAATATAAGAGCTAGGTTTATAGTCTTTACTACTATAAGTATTCTAAAATACCTAGCTAGGTAAGTTAGCTATAGGTAGTACTATCTTTATAAGCTATAAGAATAAGAGATACTAGTAGAGTAGGTTAGGTTAAATTTAGCTATCTAAAAGTAAGAAGTTAAGAAAAGGCTCTAAGAGACTCTATATATAGAGGTGCTAAGCGCTAAGGCGCTAGGTTAGGTTATATAATAAGATTACGTAACTTAAGATTATATAACCTAAGGTAAATCTCTAAACTAGACTATTATATCTACTCTACTAGTATCTCTTATTCTTATAGCTTATAAAGATAGTACTATATTATAATTATAGAATTAGAAATAGAGCTAACTAGCTAGAATAGAGAAAATAGTAGGCTAAGCCTAGAGTTATAGAATAAAGAAATACGTATAGAATTATAGAAATAATTAGAGTTATATAATAAGAATTAGATAGATTAGAGAGGTTAGAACCTAATCTAAGAGATTAGACTCTAATCTAGGTAATCTACTAGAGCTAGAAGTCTTAGTACCTAATCTAGCTAAGATAGTATATATATATAACTAGAAGAAGCTTACTCTCTATAGCTTCTTATAGTTATTACTTTATCTATTAAATTACTACTATAACTTGTAGTTTATAGTATTATTACCTCTACCTCTTTATTACTAAAGACTCTAGCCTAAAGCACACCTCTTACCTTCTCTTATAAAAGTAAGCCTTAGTCTTAGTTAAGAGAATAGCTTATAACAAAATAACTATCTAATATTAAAGAGTAGAATAACTATATTAATAGTTAGAACTCTATCTAGAAAGGTCTAGGCCTAAAAACTAACTATAGAAGAATAGATTATAGAACTCTAATAAGTTATTATAGTACTCTAGAAGATAAGTATTTAATAAGTAGAAGAGCTAGCTATAGTAAAACGCTAGGCCTAGGCTAAGATTACTCTACCTAGGCGCTTTAATAGTAAAAGAGAAAACCTTAATATATTTCTAGTAGCTATAGAGCTCTACCTATAGTATAACGCTATAGTATTTCTATAGAATAAAGATAAGATTCTAGAAGCTATAATAAATATAGAAGAAGAAGCTCTTACGTAGGCTAAACTCTATATATTAGACTAGCTAGAAAATAAGAGTAACATAAAGAGAATATAATAGTTAATAGATAAAATCTTTAAAAGCTAGACTAGGTTTATAAAGTACCTTAGAGAAATATTTAGAAAAGTTAACGCGTATAAGGTAGTATAGAAAAAACTATTTAGGCTATAATAGACTAGATTAGCATTCTAGTATATAGTAATATTTAGGTAGCTAAGTACTTACCTAGACTAGAATAACCTTATACTAGTAGAACTCTTCTATAAAGAATTAAAGAAGTTAGTTAAGAATAATATCGCGTACGCTAAACAACTAGAAAACCTAAGTAATACTATAGAGATAGTAGTAAAAATTAATAACTAGTAGTATAAATAGAACCTAGAACGTTAATAGAGTAGAAACTACTCTACACTATTAATAGTTAGAATAAGACGACTATAGACTATATTCTAAGAAGACTCTATAGACCTAGACTAGGTTAAGACTCTATAGAAGAGAAAATAAACTCTAAGAAATAAGAAAAAGGTATAATACTTTAAGAAAGAGCTATACCTAGTCTATAGCAAGAAAGAACACTTTACGCAAAAATACCTAAAGAAAAAGAAAATAGTTAGAATAATCTAGATAGACTATAATAGCTTTATATAGATAGCATACTATAATAATAGCTATATAATATACTAGAGAGATAAGGTTAACTTAGGTTAGTACTTAACTAAAGTCTAGGCTATTATACTAGAATACTCTACGTATATAAAATACCTTACTCTAGAAACTATTTAATAACGTATTAACGTATAATAATACTAGATATACGTAGAAGCCTATAACGTATAGAGCTACTAACACGTATATTAGAATATTCTATTTACTAATAAAGAATTCTAGAAGGCGTTAGACGCTTTTAAGAAAGTAGCTAGATTAGTAGAATACCTTATAGATAAGAAAGTATACTTATATATTTAGAAAATCTACTAGAGCTTCTTTATAAATAACTCTAAGGCTAGAAAAGCTAGATAATAGTAACTAAGGTGCGTAGAAAGAGGTAGGTACTAGAACCTCTTCTATAAAGTATATCTAACTAAGTTATTCTAGAAGAAGAAACTCTCTAGGTTATTTTTATATAACTAGAAAATTAAAGCACGCCTCTAGTAGAAACTATATTAGCTATATAAAGGTAACTACCTAGAGTATAACTACGTCTACTAAGTCTACTCTCTAGTAGTCTATAGTAGGGAAGAGAAATTAGTAGTTAAGATAGCTATTAGTACCTAGAGACTAGATAATAAGAAGATCTAGGTTACTATATATATAGACCTAAGGCCTAGAGAAGAAATTAGTAGAATAGTAATACCTAAACTAGTTAAGAAAGTCTATAGTAAGAAGTACTACGCTAAACTATAGAACTAGTGTGCTATAGAATACTAGTACTATTAAGAATAATATTAGACTATAGAATAGAGAGCCTAATACTCTAATTACTACACGCTTAACTATAGATAGTACTTTCTAGAATAGAAATACCTATACTATAGAGAAAAAGTAAAAGAGAAATATATAAAACTATATTAGACTATATACTTACTAGAAAGATACCTATAAGAGCTAGGTTTACAGTTTCTACTACTATAAGCGCCTCTAGAACACCTAGCTAGGTAAGTTAGCTATAGGTAGTACTGTCTCTACAAGCTATAAGAATAAAAGGTGCTAGCAGAGTAGGTTAGGTTAAATTTAGCTATCTAAAGGTAAGAAGTATAAGGCTACTCTAAGAGACTCTATATATAGAGGTACTAAGCGCTAAAGCGCTAGACTAGGTTACGTAACAAGATTACGTAACCTAAGGTTATGTAACCTAAGGTAAATTCTAAACTAGACTATTATATTACTCTCTCTTATAGAGAGAGCTTGTCTCTAAGCTTTAAAATACACCTTCTAGGTCTCTCTTCTTCTAAAACTTCTACGTTATACTCTTAACTATTTCTTTTAGCTTATAGTAAGTATATTTATGTTAGTTTTAAACTAGAAGCGCTTTTATAGCTACTACCTTCTCTCTAGTTACTCTATTCTTATAGAGATTTAAGCTAGAAGGCTTATTTCTACGTCTGTAGGGCGGCTTTATTATAGGCTCTTTTCTTAGCGGCGCCTTTGCGTTACTCTTATATCTTCTACTCTTATAGGTTTTAAATTCTCTACTATCTTCTCTAGAGTCTTCTCTTTTTTATACGCCTTAATCTAAGCATCTAATTATAATAGTAGCTCTAGCTTATCTAGGTATACTATATAAAAGTCTCTTACCTTATAAGAAGCGTTAATAAAGCCTATAGTATTATACTAGATAGAGTTAGAATTATAAGTAACCTATACAGCGTAGTATTAAAGACGATTTTAGTAAAGACAGCTATCTAGAATTTTATGTATAGGCTATTCTAGATTACTATTAACTTTAATAGGTAGCTACTTAGGCTCTACCTACTCTAGTAATAGCTCTAAGGCTTTTCTTAGCTAATTAGTATAAAAGACGTTATGTATACATATATACGTAGGTAGCTAGAGCTAGAAGAAGTAACTCTTTATAGTAATAATTAGGTAAGAGCTATATATTTATTAATTAAGCTTTATACTAGGTTAATTTATTAAAAAGCTATAAGGTTTAATATAGACAAGGTCGCCTACTATAAAATTAGATTCTTAGCGCTTTTTATTTACTTAGAGCGCCTGTCTAGCTTACGCTTTTGCGATATTACTTCGTGTAATTTTAGTAGCTTTTTCTACGGCGTTATATTACTTCTTAGTAAAATTCTAAGCTTTCTAGTATAAGAGACACTTACGTAGAGTAGAGACTTTTATTATACGCTTTTTCTAATTCTAGTAGTATATTAGCTAGTATCTAAATTTAATTTTATACGCTATTAGTTCTATAGTTTTATATAGTAACGTAGCTTATACCTAATCTATATAAAGTAGAAGGTCTAACTAATTATTCTAGTAGTAGTTAATAAATAGATATAGACGCTAATTAAGATATTAATTAATAATTTCTATATTTCTATTAGTTTATAGGTAGTACGTAGTAGAAAGCTTCTACTTAATTTCTATAAGCTAATAGAGCTTATTTATAAAGGTAGAGGTAAACTATAGACTATAATTTAATATAATAGACCTAGAAGAACTATATATACGCTAGATATATTAGTAATATAGCTTTACTATATGTTAAGCTATAATTTTTTTATAGTAGAGTAGAGAGAAGCTCTACTTACTTAGCTAATCTATAATAACGTACACGTAGTTAAATTCTTTCTTATTAGAGAGAAAACTCTTAAAATCTATAAAGACGTTCTACTATACTCTCTTAGAGATAGGTAAAGGCTTTAGAAGACCTAGCGTCTTATTCTATAGAGTATAGCTCTAGTAGTAAGCCTTATATACTACTACGTACGTATTAACGTCTTCTTATATACCTAGCTAGTAATATTAATTTTATAGTAACTAGGTAGTTTTTCTTTATTCTAGGTAAGTAGTTATCTAAGTAGTATATATAGTATATATTAAATACATTTATAGGTAGTTAATAGTAGAAACTATTAATTAATTCTAATAGGTTAATAAGCTGTCTTCTATTTTCTAGGCGAAGCCTAATATAGTAGCTTTTTCTTAAGCTAGCTATAGAGAGTTGTCTAATTAGTTAGCTATAATAACCTAATTAATTATAGTATATA
>NW_022987218.1:0-1963 GCF_010094035.1 Trematosphaeria pertusa | reverse complement strand
TTCTTTTTAGCTAGAAGAGTAGCCTATATTAGATTTTTTATATATACGTTATCTCTCTTAGCAAGAGCGTTAGTAGTAATCTAGTAATATATATAGATTTGTTATTTATATATCTATTATATATATAATTAGCTAACTATTTTATTAATAATTTTAGCTAGTATTTCTAGAAAGAGCTCTTAAAGCTTTTTAGTAGAGGTAGAGAGTATAAATAAACCTAAGGCTAATAATAGCTCTAGTATTACTAAGCTCTAGCAGAGCCTTATAAGCTTCTAGTTAAAGTTATTATTCTAATTCTTGTTAGTTATCGCGTTGTATTACTAAACAGAGTTTTTATAATAGAAATATTAATTAGTATATTCTGCTAGCAGGTTCGCTACTCTAAATTTAAGAACCGTTAGAGTAAAGAGGTATTGTAAGGCCGAGGCTCTACCTCTAGATTAGCTTTGCAATAGTTCTTCTATAGTATTTAGATTTATTCGGCTTTTTAATTAAGAAAGAAGCGAAGGGGGAAGGTATTTAGCTGCTAGCAGAGTAGCTAGTTATTAGCTCTACTAGCAGGGCAGAGTAGTATTAGCTACTAGCAGGGTAGCAGAATTGTTAGCTCTACTAGCAGAGTAGAGAATTGTTAATTTTTTGTAATTTATAAAGAGAGAAAGTTTTTGTACGTAGAAGTTCTATAGAAGTTCTTCTATATATAGAGCTCTTAATAGCTCTCTTTAGCTTAGTACTAGTATCTTTCTACTACTAACTAGATCTACTAGTAGTCTTATATAGCGCTAGAGGTAAGTAATTAATTAATACGTTAATAGATTCTTAGAGTAAGTAACTAGGCTCTTGTAGCTCTAATTCTTAGTATTAGCTATTAGTAAACGCTTCTTAATAAGGCTACTTAGTTTAGCTAGATATTGTACCGTCGTCTCTAGTCGAAAAGGTATTAACCTTTAGATAATATAAGGGCTAGGTTTGCGGTCTCTACTACTATAAGCGTCTAGAGTGCTAGTAGAGTAGGTTAGGTTAAATTTAGCTATCTAAAGGTAAGAAGTAGAAGGCTACTCTAAGAAGCTCTATATATAGAAGTGCTAAGCGCTAAAACGCTAGGCTAGGTTACGTAATAGAATTACGTAACTTAAGGTTATATAACCTAAGGCAAATTCTAAACTAGACTATTATAGTAACGTAGCTTATATCTAATCTATATAGAGTAAAAGGTCTAACTAATTATTCTAGTAGTAGTTAATAAATAGACGTAGACGCTAATTAAGATATTAATTAATAATCTCTATATTTCTATTAGTTTACGAGTAGTACGTAGTAGAGAGCTTCTACTTAATTTCTATAAGCTAATAGAGCTTATCTATAAAGGTAGAGATAAACTATAGGCTATAATCTAATATAATAAACCTAGAAGAACTATATATACGATAAATATATTAGTAATATAGCTCTACTATACGTTAGGCTATAATTTTCTTATAGTAGAGTAGAGAGAAGCTCTACTTACTTAGCTAATCTATAATAATATATATATAGTTAAATTCTTTCTTATTAGAGAGAAAGCTTTTAAAATCTATAGAGACGTTCTACTATACTCTCTTAGAGATAGGTAGAGACTTTAGAAGACCTAGCGTCTTATTCTATAGAGTATAGCTCTAGTAGTAAGCCTTATATACTACTACGTACGTATTAACATCTTCTTATATACTTAGCTAGTAATATTAATCTTATAGTAACTAGGTAGTTTTCTAGCGCTCTAGATAGGTAGTTACCTAAGTAGTATATATAGCGCGTATTAAATACGTTTATAGATAGTTAATAGTAGAAACTATTAATTAATTCTAATAGGTTAATAAGCTATCTTCTATTTTCTAGGTAGAGCCTAATATAGTAGCTTTTTCTTAAGCTAGCTATAGAGAGTTATCTAATTAGTTAGCTATAATAACCTAATTAATTATAGTATATA
>NW_022987217.1:2408551-2408948 GCF_010094035.1 Trematosphaeria pertusa | reverse complement strand
TTTAGCTAATATAGTAGCGAACGCGTTATTATAAAAGTAAGAAGAGCTTAAGACCTAAAAGAAGAAGAATTGCGCTGCCTATATGAGAGCTTTTCTAAGTAAGGAGTAAATTAGCCTCTTAGCTATTAAGTAATTATTAGGTAAGTTATTAGTTCTAGCTACCTAGAGATTAGCTAGTAGTACTATAGAAATTGCTGCTACTAATATGTTTATAGAGGTACTCTCTACTAAGAATCTATATACTATAATTAATTAGGTTATTATAGCTAACTAATTAGACAACTCTCTATAGCTAGCTTATAAAAAAGCTACTATATTAGGCTTTACCTAGAAAATAGAAGATAGCTTATTAACCTATTAGAATTAGTTAATAGTCTCTACTATTAACTATCTATAA